>NW_019228468.1:0-3923 GCF_002742605.1 Olea europaea var. sylvestris | reverse complement strand
GACTACAATTTAAATTAGATTTTGCTCGTTGGCACCTTTCCAATCAAATTTTACTAAAATTTCATCAAAGTTTTGATGGTTGGCGCGTTTTCAATCATTTGCGAGTAAAATTTCACTGGGGTTTTGATTGTTGGCGCATTTCTAATCAAATTTTACTAAAATTTCACCTGCGCTTGTTTTGTTGGTGCATTTCCAATTGAATTTGACTAAGATTTAAACTATGTTTCCAATAAAATTTGACTAAAATTTCATAAGTTTCTGATCGTTGGCGCGATTCTAATCAAATTCGACCAAAACTTCATCAGGGATTTTATTGCTGGAGTGTTTTCAATTAAATTTTACAAAAATTTCATCAAGGTTTGGTTTTTTGGATTGTTTCCAATCAAATTTGAAAAAATTTCATCAAGATTTTGAGTTTTGGCATGTTTCCCATAAAATTTGACTAGAATTTCATAAGAGTTTTGCACGTTGCCACGTTTTAAGTCAAATTTGATAAAAATTTCATCAGGATTTTGATAGCTAGTGGTTTTTTTGTTAAATTTAACTAAAATTTTCTAAGCGCTTTGATCCTTAGCACGTTTTCAATCAAATTTGACTAAAATTTCACCTGAGTTTTGTGCATTGGCCCGTTTTCAATCAAATTTGACTAAAATTTCATCAAAGCTTTGATGGTTGGCGCATTTTCAATCATAGTCGGTAAAATTTCATCGAGGTTTTGATTGTTGGCACATTTCTAATCAAATTTGACTAAAATTTCACCTGCACTTGGTTCGTTGATGTGTTTTCAATCGAATTTGTCTAAAATTTAACCTGCGTTTTGTTTGTTAACACATTTCAAATCAAATTTGACTAAAATTTCACCCGAATTTTATTTATTTACACACTTCCAAGCAAATTTTACTAAAATTTTTGTAAGGTTCTGATCGTTGGCACAGTTTCGATCAAATTCGACTAAAATTTCATCAGGGATTTGATCTTTGGCACGTTTCCAATCGAATTCGACAAAAATTTCATCAAGGTTTTGTTCTTTGGCGTGTTTCCAATCAAATTTGACAAAACTTTAATCAAGGCTTTGAGTTTTCACATGTTTTCAGAGAAATTTGACTAGAATTTCATCAAGGTTTTGATCTTTGTCTCATTGTCAATCAAATTTGACAAAATTTTCATTAGGATTTTGATTGTTGGCGCATTTCCAATCAAATTTGACCAAAATTTTATCATGGTTTTGATCGTTGCGGTGTTCTCAATCAAATTTGATTAAAATTTCACATGAGTTTTGTTTATTGGCATGTTTCCAATCAAATTTGACTACATTTCTCTCAGATTTTGTTCATCAGCTCATTTTCAATAAATAAATTATTGATATTTAACCTGGGTTTTGTTCATTAGTGTATTTCCAATCAGATGTGACAAAAATTTCACTTGGATTTTGTTCGTCGACGCGTCTTAAATCAAATTTGATTGAAATTTTATCTTAGTTCTGATAGTTGATGCGTTTTCAATCAAATCCGAATAAAATTACACCTGAGTTTTGTTCATTGGCATGTTTCCAATCAAATTTGACTAAAATTTCATCTGGGTTTTGATTGTTATTTTGTTTTTAATCAAGCCTGAATAAAATTTCACTTGAGTTTTGTTCATTGGCGCGTTTTCAATCAAATTTGACCAAAATTCCATCTAAGTTTTGATTGTTGGTGTGTTTTTAATCATATTTGAATAAAATTTCACCAGAGTTTTGTTCATTGGCGAATTTTTAATCAAATTTGCCAAAAAAATCACCTGGATTTTGTTCATCTGCGCGTTTCCAATCAAATCTGACTGAAATTTAAATTAGGTTATTGTTCGTTGGCACCTTTCTAATCATATTATAGTAAAATTTCATCGGGGCTTTGATTGTTTGCGCATTTCTAATCAAAGTTGACTTAAATCTCACTTGCGCTTGGTTCGTTGGTGCATTACCAATCGAATTTAACTAAAATTTAACCTGTGTTTCCAATAAAACTTGACTAAAATTTCATAAGATTCTGATCGTTGGTACGATTCCAATCAAATTTGACTAAAATTTCGTCAGGGATTCTATCGTTGACGCGTTTTCAATCAAATTTTATTAAAATTTCAACAAGGTTTTATTTTTTGGCGTGTTACCAATCAATTTTGACAAAAATTTCATCAGGATTTTGAGTCTTGGCACGTTTCCAATAAAATTTGACAAGAATTTCATCAGGGTTTTGATCATTGCCACGTTTTCGATCAAATTTGACAAAAATTTCTTCAGGATTTTGATCGTTGGCGTGTTTCCAATCAAATTTGACAGAACTTTTATTTGGGTTTTGGTCCTTGGCCTGTTTTCAATCAAATTTGACTAAGATTTCTCCTGAGTTTTGTACATTGGCACATTTCCAAACAAATTTGACTAAAATTTCATTAATGTTTTGATTCTTCACGCATTTTCAATCTTATTCAAGTAAAATTTCATTGGGGTCTTGATTGTTGGGGCATTTATAATCAAATTTGACCAAAATTTCTCTTACGTTTGGTTTGTTGATGCGTTTCCAATTGAGTTTAACTAAAATTTAACCTGCGTTTTGTTTGTCAACACCTTTCGAATCAAATTTGACTAAAATTTCACCTGAATTTTGTTTATTGGCACGTTTCCAATCAAATTTATGGATATTTCACCTAGGTTATGTTCATTTGTACGTTTCCAATCAAATTTGACTAAAATTTCATAAAGTTCTGATCATTGGCACGATTCCAATCAAACTTGACTAAAATTTATTCAGGGATTTGATCATTGGCACATTTCTAATCGAACTTGACTAAAATTTCATCAATGTTTTGTTCTTTGGTTTGTTTCCAATCAAATTTGACAAAACTTTCATAAGGGTTTTGAGTCTTAGCTTGTTTTCAGTGAAATTTGACTAGAATTTCATCAGGGTTTTGATCCTTACCTCGTTTGCAATCAAATTTGACAAAAATTTCATCAGGAATTTGTTTGTTGGCACATTTCCAATCAAATTTGACCAAAATTTTATCAAAGTTTTGATCGTTGGCGTGTTTTCAATCAAATTTAACTAAAATTTCACTTGAAATTTTTTCATTGACACATTTTCAATCAAATTTGATTAAATTTTACTTTTATTCTTTTTAGTCGGCACGTTTCCAATAAAAATTTATTGATATTTAGCCTAGGTTTTGTTCATTAGTGCGTTTCCAATCAAATGTGACAAAATTTCACTTGAATTTTGTTTGTCGGTGCTTTTTGAATCATATTTGACTGAAATTTCATCTTAGTTCTGATTGTTGGTATGTTTTCAATCAAATCTGAATAAAATTACACCTGAATTTTGTTCATTGGCACGTTTCCAATCAAATTTAACTAAAATTTCATCTGAGTTTTGACTGCTGGTGTGTTTTAAATCAAATCTGAATAAAATTTCACCTGAGTTTTGTTCTTTGGCATGTTTTCAATCAAATTTGACTAAAATTCCATTTGAGTTTTGATTGTTGGTTTGTTTTTAATCATATCTGAATAAAATTTCCATTGAGTTTTGTTCATTGGCACGTTTCCAATCAAATTTGACAAAAATTTCACCTGGGTTTTGTTAATTTGCACGTTTCCAATCAAATTTGACTAATATTTAAACTAGATTTTCCTTGTCGGCACCTTTCCAATCAAATTTTACTAAAATTTCATCAAGGTTTTGATGGTTGGCGCCCTTTCAATCATATTCGAGTCAAATTTCATCGGGGTTTTGATTGTTGGTGCATTTCTAATCAAATTTTACTAAAATTCCACCTGTGCTTCGTTTATTGGAGCATTTCCAATAGAATTTGACTAAGATTTAAACTACGTTTCCAATAAAATTTCATATGTTTCTGATCGTTGGCATGATTCCAATCAAATTCGACCAAAATTTCGA
>NW_019228467.1:0-3923 GCF_002742605.1 Olea europaea var. sylvestris | reverse complement strand
CTTATTGAATTGTAAAACCCGGCCCAAGGTTTGTTCTTTTTTCTTGAAATCAAAAAAGTTCACTTTCCACATCACAATGTACGCCAGAGGGTAAAGGGCAAGGTAAAAATAAACAATTTCCTATTCTTCATATAAAGCAATGATCAAGGCCAAGATAGTATACAAGCCAATTTGCACGAGGTTTTCGCTCTAGCGCGAGCCAAGCTCATTTGTGAGAAGAGTATTCTCCCACTTAACACCATATTGGCTAACTCCATCATTCACTAATTAGTAATTCGGTCATATTACATGTACATCGTTTTGCCACGTGGCACTATATTATTGGACAGTTTAAAAAATAAATAATTTTTAAACCAGTTAAATTTTGTCCACTAGGAGATATCAAAGATGGTGTACAAATGACTTTTCCCTTGGTAATTACTTCCAAATGTCCTTCTCATCTACCCTCGAGTCTGTCAAATACAAGGGCATTCTCGTAACATCAAAAGTTAAATAATCTAGTGCACACGCTACAGATAACACACAATTCACTGATTAGTTGAAAGCCGCCACCAAATCAAAGAAGCGCTATTCTATCATGTCGTACTTTCCAAAGGGATACCACGGCGCTGGCGATGCGCTCGACGACTTCGACAAGTTTGACCCCTCCGTGTACGGTGGAGGGTATGAAATCGCATTGACTTACGGCCGCTCACTTCCGCCGTCGGAGGAGACATGCTATCCCAACACCTCTGGTTCCGACGAGTTTGACTATGATCGTCTTCAGTACACCTCCTATGCTGAACCATCCGCCTATGCTAATGAGGCTCTGGAGAATGAGTACAAGAGCTATGTACGTTGTAAGCCCCGACCTGCGCCGCCTGTGTATGCTGGAGCGCCACCGCCGGTTGGATATGGGTATGATGGGCCCAGGCCTAATTATGGGTTTCAGCCTGGTGGAGGGAGCGAGTATGGTGGTGGTCCACCTGGAGGGTTCGGATCTGGAAGACCTGAATATGGTTACACTTACGAGAGGCCCGGGTTGGAGTTTGGTCGAAAACCAGAGTACCAGGCACCAGGTTCTGAATATGTATCTGGTTATGGTAGGAAACCGCAGTACGAGGAGCCATTTTCCGAGTATGGATCCGGGTATGGGCGGGAGCCAAAATACGAGGTACCCAGTTCTGAATACGGATCCGGCCATGGGAGGAAACCACAGTTCGAGGAACCCACCTCTGAATACGGATCAGGGTATGTTAGAAAGAGTGATTACGAGGAACCCCCTTCGGAGTACGGATCCGGTTACGGCAGAAGACCCGGGTCGGAATATAGTGAACCTGTGGTTTATGGGAGGAAGAGTGAGTACGAGGAGCCAAGTTCTGAATATGGGTCCGGCTATGTGCTGAAGACGGAGTCTGAGTATGGAGCAGGTGGGTATGGAAGGAAGACTAGCCATGGAGAAGAGGAAGGTGGTGGGGGTTATGGGTATGGTGGGAAGTCCGAAAGGACTGAGTATGGAGAGGAGAAGTATGGGAGGTCTGAGGAGGAATACAGGAAGCCCAGCAAGAAATATGTAAGCATATCTCCTTCACGCATAATTTAATCGATTGCTTAAAATATAATATGCAAACACGACCAAATCCAATGCTATAAATATCTGGGTTTGTAATTGTAGTCTAGCTTAAATAAATCAGATAACATCTCATGTTGGTTTGGCACGATTGGGATTTTTTTTTTTGGATAAATGAAATTGATGTCCATGTATCTGTTGATGAATCTGATTTTGAAAGTGCGTTCAGTTCTAAAATGGTTGGGGAGAAAGTGTGCGTAATGATGCATTAGCCCACAAGAAAAGAGTACTCTTTTAAGGTTTTGTTTATTTATTTTAGCCTTGCTAACATGAGTTTGAGTACATAAGAGACTGAATACTGGATTATTTCTTTAATTACGATGCTGAACTTTTCATTTTCTGATATTGACAACTGCCATTTGCAGGGTGGTGAAAACTCTGACGAGGAGGATGAGGAGAAGCGCCGCCACAAGCACCACCACCACCATCACCATCACCACCACCGCAAGCACTCTGATGATTAAGCTGAACGTTTGTGGCCCTGTGAAGAGAATTCCTGCCATATTAATCTACTAAATAAAGGCAGGTGTATAAGTGTATTATCCTTGGAACGTGTTCTTTTCAGTGTATTTGGTTTTATGGATGTGTGAAGTTTTATGCTTTTACGTGGTAATGGATTACTCTGTATGGGACAGTATTTCTTAAATGCATATTTGTTCGCCTGCTGATAAACATGCACGAAGATGCCAAATATTTGAAGTGTCTGAAGATAAATTACAAATCTCAATGCCCTGTAAATATAGCCCAACTTCACAATGTCAACATTGTAAAATAATTTAAATATAAATTAGAACAAAGAAATATGTTTCACACATTTACATCCAACAAAAATGTAATCACACTTCAATCCTGCACTACACTACATTTAGTTGGAAGCTTATTGCAAATCATGAACAAAATATTTCATTGGAAAGGCCAAGGCCAAGGCCAATTCATAACCAAAAAGTTATATCTCTATTTGGAAGCGTTGGCAGCATCGTCTTCATTCGTTTCGTCCCGGTTTTGCAAGGTCGCAAAAGAATCAGAGGGCGAGTTTTCAGCCGTTACAGCACCTGTAATGTCATTACCCACGCTTCCAAAAAGAGTTGAAAACGATAATGGATTATAAGTAGAGCTCGCCTTTTTAAGGCTCTTTATAGCTCTGATTGCTGCAAGGGTGCTCCGGTATATTTCTACGGTTTCCTCCCCAAGCGACAAGGTTGTCTCGAGGCAATCACTTGAAGGGCTCCTAGGAATTATGTCCGTCTTATCTTGTGCAATGGAAGTCGACTCAACAACCTCAGCTTCTTGCGGGAAGAGGAGCTCGAGATTTTCCTCGCACTCGTGGACTAATCGAGTGAGGGGTTCAGTGGTGAAGAAAGGCTGATGAACAGCAAGCTGTGTATAAGGAAGGCGTAATAATCCCCTGGTTCTTTTATCATATTTCTTCAAAATCTTAAGAAGACCTAATCAAATGTGCAAAATATATTTCAGAGTTCACAAATTGGGCAAGTAAGAGCATGTTTGCTAAGATTAAAACATAACTCACAAGTAACAAGTTTTAGAATAAATAAATCTTTTATTGGCCAAAGCTGTAAATAAGCAAAGTCAACTTTTTCACAGTATGCTAAGAGAATTTTATTTGCTTAAAACTAAGAAAAATTAAGCAAATCGAAGCATGTAAGGAAACCAAAAAAAAAAATGCAATTTCTACTTTCTTTTAAGCTTAGACTAACATGCTTTTAATACAAAGAAAATCAAGGTATATGAAGCTATATTTTCAGAAAAAACCCGGGAACCGCCATTCCCAGGTGCAACCTGTAATAAATAATCATAGAAAAACAATAACGAAGCAGCTTCTTTACCAGCAAAATTAAGAGAGCTATAATTTTTCAGAAGAACCATTTCCCCATGAATGGCAACAAAGTCTTTGCGTATGTCCATTATCTCTTCGCTAAATTCAGTATCTGATCTGAAGACACCGTCTCCACTGCCTTTTTCCTTCACTCTTTCAATTCTTTCCTTCAACTCCTGCAAGAAAGCTAATGAATGAAGTGCCAAATCGACATATTTTTGTGGTCTGCACCAAAATGATGATTCCCGTGTGATTTACTAACCAAGAGATATATGTTCTACAATAATTTTACCTCTTTACAGCAATTTTAACAGGTATGGAATAAACGGCGCCAAAAGGAATTCAACAATCAAGATTTTAATTGACAAATAAATGATAAAAACAAGCTGAAAAGTTCGCAAAACTGATGCACCTTAGAGCATTGAGTTTACTAGTTTCCATTCTGAAATAGAGGTTAGCTATTATCATCCGACAAACCTC
>NW_019228466.1:0-3923 GCF_002742605.1 Olea europaea var. sylvestris | reverse complement strand
GTCGCGAAATTTGACGAAATTATCCCCGGCGCGGTTTTTGTTCCCGATCAACCTGTCAAATTTGAGCCCATTCCGACACCATTACAAAAATGACGAAATTGCCCTCGGCGGGATTCTTGTTTCCGATAAACCTTTGAGATTTTAGCCAATTTCAACACACTCGCGAAAAATGACGAAATTGCCCCTGGCGCGGTTTTTATTTCTGATCAACCTGCCAAATTTCAGCCCATTCCGACACAGTGGCGAAAAATGAAGAAATTGAACCCGGCACGATTTTTGTTTCCTATCAACCTGTCAAATTTGAGTCCATTCCGACACAGTCGCCAAAAATGACGAAATTGCCCCGGCGCGCTTTTTGTTCATGATCAACATGTCAAATTAGAGCCCATTCCGACACCATTGCAAAAATGACGAAATTGCCCCCAGCGCGATTCTTGTTTCCGATAAACCTGTCAAATTTTAGCCAATTTCGACACAGTCGCGAAATATGACGAAATTGCCCACGGCGCGATTTTTGTTCCCGATCAACCTGTCAAATTTGAGCCCATTCCGACACAGTAGCGAAAAATGACGAAATTGCCCCCGGCGCGATTTTTGTTCACGATCAACCTGTCAAATTTGAGCCAATTCCAACACAGTCGCTAAAAATGACGAATTTGCCCCCGGCTCGATTTTTCTTTCCGATCAACCAGTCAAATTTTAGCTCATTCCGACACCGTCGCGAAAAAAGACAAATTTGCCCCCGGCGCGATTTTTGTTTCCGATCAACCAGTCAAATTTGAGCTCATTCCGACAAATTCGCGAAAAATGACTAAATTGCCCCGGGGGCGATTTTTGTTTCCGATCAACCAGTCAAATTTTAGACCATTCCGACACCATCGCAAAACATGATGAAGTTGCCCCGGGCGTGGTTATTGTTTTCGATCAACCTGTCAAATTTCAGCCAATTCCGACACCGTCGCGAAAAATGAGGAAATTGTCCCCGGCGCGATTTTTGTTTCCGATGAACCAGTCAAATTTTAGCCCATTCCGACACAGTCGTGAAAAATGACGAAATCGCACCCGGCACGATTTTTGTTTCCGACCAACCTGTCAAATTTGAGCCCATTCCGACACAGTCGCGAAAAAGGGCGAAATTGCCCCTGGCGCGATTTTTGTTTCCGATCAACCTGTCAAATTTTAGACCATTTCGACACAGTCACGAAAAATGACGAAATAGCCCCCGGCGCGATTTTTATTTCCGATCAACCAGCCAAATTTCAGCCCATTCCGACACAGTGGCGAAAAATGAACAAATTGCCCCCGGCGCAGGTTTTTGTTACCGATCAACCGGTCAAATTTCACAATTTTTGTTCACGATCAACCTGTCAAATTTGAGCCAATTCCAACACAGTCGCTAAAAATACGACACAGTCGTGAATTAGACCATTTCGACACAGTCACGAAAAATGACGAAATAGCCCCCGGCGCGATTTTTATTTCCGATCAACCAGCCAAATTTCAGCCCATTCCGACACAGTCGCGAAAAATGACGAAATTGCCCCCGGCGCGATTTTTGTTCTCGATCAACCTGTCAAATTTGAGTTCATTCCGACACAGTCGCGAAAAATGACGAATTTGCCCACGGCGCGATTTTTGTTTCCTATGAACCAGTTAAATTTTAGACCATTTCGACACAGTCGCGAAAAATGACGGAAATGCCCCCGGCGCGATTTTTATTTCCGATGAACCTGCCAAATTTCATTCCATTTCGACACAGTCGCGAAAAATTACGAAATTGCCTCTGGCGCGATTTTTGTTTCCGATCAACCTGTCAAATTTTAGCCAATTCCGACACATTCGTGAAAAATGACGATATTGCCCCAGGCGCGATTTTTGTTTCCGATGAACCAGTCAAATTTTAGCCCATTCCGACACAGTCGCGAAAAATGACGAAATTGCCCCCGGCGCGGTTTTTGTTCTCGATCAACCTGTCAAATTTGATCCCATTCCGACACAGTCGCGAAAAATGACGAATATGCCCTCGGCGCGATTTTTGTTTCCTTTGAACCAGTCAAATTTTAGACCATTCCGACACAGTCGCGAAAAATGACGAAATCAGACCCGGCACGATTTTTGTTTCCGATCAACCTGTCAAATTTGAGCCCATTCCGACACAGTCGCGAAAAATGACGAAATCAGACCCGGCACGATTTTTGTTTCCGATCAACCTGTCAAATTTGAGCCCATTCCGACACAGTCGCGAAAAATGACGAAATCAGACCCGGCACGATTTTTGTTTCCGATCAACCTGTCAAATTTGAGCCCATTCCGACACAGTCGCGAAAAATGACGAAATCAGACCCGGCACGATTTTTGTTTCCGATCAACCTGTCAAATTTGAGCCCATTCCGACACAGTCGCGAAAAATGACGAAATCAGACCCGGCACGATTTTTGTTTCCGATCAACCTGTCAAATTTGAGCCCATTCCGACACAGGCGCGAAAAATGACGAAATTGCCCCCGGCGCGGTTTTTGTTCCCGATCAACCAGTCAAATTTGAGCCAATTCCGACACAGTCGCGAAAAATGACGAATTTGCCCCCGGCGCGGTTTTTGATTCCTATCTACCAGTCAAATTTTAGCTCATTCCGACACAGTCGCGAAAAAAGACGAAATTGCCCCCGGCGCGATTTTTGTTTCCGATCAACAAGTCAAAATTTAGCTCATTCCGACACAGTCACTAAAAATGACGAAATTGCACCCGGCACGGTTTTTGTTTCCGGTCAACCTGTCAAATTTGAGTCCATTCCGACACAGTCGCGAAAAATGACGAAATTTGCCTGGCGCGATTTTTGTTTCCGCTCAACCTGTCAAATTTGAGTCCATTCCGACACAGTCGCGAAAAATGACGAAATTTTCCTGGCGCGATTTTTGTTCGCGATCAACCTGTCAAATTTGAGCCCATTCCGACACAGTCGCGAAAAATGACGAATTTGCCCCCTGCGCTGTTTTTGTTTATGATCAACCAGTCAAATTTTAGCCCATTCCGACACAGTCGCGACAAAAGACGAAATAGCCGCCGCGCGATTTTTATTTTCGATCAACCTGCCAAATTTCAGCACATTCCGACATAGTCGCGAAAAATGAGTAAAAATTGCCCCTGGCGTGGTTTTTGTTTCCGATTAACCAGTCAAATTTTAGACCATTCCGTCACCGTCACAAAAAATGACGAAGTTGCACCCGGCGCAGTTATTGTTTTCGATCAACCTTTCAAATTTTAGACCATTCCGACACCATCGCGAAAAATGACGAAATTGCCCCCCGCGCGATTTTAATTTCCGATCAACCTGCCAAATTTTAGCCCATTCCGACACAGCCGCAAAAAATGACGAAATTGTCCCCGACGCGGTTTTTTTTCCCGATCAACCCATCAAATTTGAGCCCATTCCGACGCAGTCGCGAAAAATGACGAAATTGCCCCAGGCGCGATTTTTGTTTCCGATCAACCAGTCAAATTTGAGCCCATTCCGACACAGTCGCAAAAAATGACGAAATTGCCCCCGGCGCGATTTTTATTTCCGATCAACCGCCAAAGTTCAGCCCATTCCAGCACAGTCACGAAAAATGACGAAATTGCCCCCGGCGCGATTCTTGTTCCCGATCAACCTGTCTAATTTTAGCCAATTTCGACACAGTCGCGAAAAAGGACGAAATTGCCCCCGGCGCGGTTTTTATCCCCGATCAACCTGTCAAATTTGAGCCCATTCCTACACAGTCGCAAAAAATGACGAAATTGCCGCCGGCGGGATTTTTGTTCCCGATCAACCTGTCAAATTTGAGCCCATTCCGACACAGTCACGAAAAATGACGAATTTGCCCCCGGCGCGGTTTTTGTTTCCGATCAACCTGTCAAATTTTAGCCAATTCCGACACAGTCGCGA
>NW_019228465.1:0-3923 GCF_002742605.1 Olea europaea var. sylvestris | reverse complement strand
ATTGAAATTTGACTAAAATTTCACATGACTTTTGTTCATTAGAACATTTAAATTTCATGCAGGTTATTTCGTTATCACATTTTAAATCCAATTTGACTAAAATTTCACATGTGTTTGGTCCATTGGCATGTTTCCAATCAAATTTGATTAAAATTTCACCGAAATTTAGTTCTTTGGTGTGTTTCTAGTCAAATTTAACTAAAATTTCAACACTAGGATTTTGTTCGTTAGAGCATTTTCAATCAAATTTGACTAAAATTTCATCTTAATTTTGTTTATCGGCACGTTTTCAATCAAATTTAACTAAAATTTCACCTGAGTTTGGTTCATTGGGGCGTTTTCAATCAAATTTGACTAAAATTTCACATGACTTTGGTTCATTGGGACATTTCGAATCAAATTTGGCTAAAATTTCATGCGGCTTTTCATTGTCGCAATTTCAATCAAATTTAACTTAAATTTCACTTGGGCTTCATTCATTGACATGTACCAAATCGAGTTTGACTAAAATTTCGCCTGAATGTTTTGTTTGTTGGCACGTTTCCCATTTAATTTGACTAAAATTTCACACGAGTTTGTTTCATTGGCATGTTTCCAATCAAATTTGACTAAAATTTCAACGAGATTTAGTTCATTGGCGTGTTTCTAATCAAATTTGATTAAAATTTCATCCGAATTTTGTTCGATGTTGCATTTCACATCCAATTCGACTAAGATTTCATCTGGATTTTGTACATTTGTGCGTTTTCTATCGAATTTGACTGAAATTTCACATGACTTTGGTTCATTGCCAAATTTCGAATTAAATTTGACCAAAATTTCATGCGGGTTTTCATTGGCTCAATTCCAATCAAATTTGGCTGAAATTTCATTGGGTTTAGTTCATTGGCATGTATCAAATTAGGTTTGACTAAAATTTCATCTAAATTTTGTTCCTTGGCACATTTCCCATCAAATTTGACTAAAATTTCCTATAAGTTTGGTTCGTTGGCATGGTTTCAATCAAATTTGACTAAAATTTTATCGAAATTTAGTTCATTGGCTTGTTTCTAATCAAATTTGACTAAAATTTCGTTATGATTTTTTTCGTTAGTGCATTTCATAACAAATTCAACTAAGATTTTATCTAGATTTTGTTCATTGGCTCGTTCTCAATTAAATTTGACTAAAATTTCACATTACTTTGGTTCATTGGCACATTTCGAATCAAATTTGACTGAAATTTCATAAAGTGTTTCATTGGCGCAATTCCAATCAAATTTGGCTAAAATTTCACCAGGGTTTCGTTCATTGGCGTGTCAAATCAAATTTGACTAAAATATAATCTTAATTGTGTCCATTGGCGCGTTTCCCATAAAATTTGACTAAAATTTCACATGAGTTTGGTTCATTGGCGCGTTTCCAATCAAATTTGACTAAAATTTCACATGAATTTGGCTCATTGGCATATTTCGAATCAAATTTGAATAAAATTTCATGCGGGTTTTTTTGTTAGCACGTTTTCAATCCAATTTGACTAAAATTTCACATGTTTTTGGTTCATTGGCGCAATTCCAATCAAATTTGATTAAAATTTCACCGGGATTTAGTTCATTGGCGTGTTTCTATTTGAAATTGACTAAAATTTCACTAGGATTTTGTTCGTTTGAGCATTTCCAGTCAAATTTGACAAAAATTTCATCTTAATTTTTTTCATTGGCGCGTTTTCAATCAAATTTGACTGTAATTTCAGCTGAGCTCGATTCATTGGGGCATTTCCAATCAAATTTGACTGAATTTCATTTGACTTTGGTTCATTGGCACATTTCGAATCAAATTTGAGTAAAATTTCTTGCGGCTTTTCATTGGCACAATTTCAATCAAATTTGACTAAAATTTCACTTGGGTTTCGTACATTGGCGTGTATCAAATCAAGTTTGACTAGAATTTCGTCTGAATTTTGTTCGTTGGCGCGTTTCCCATCAAATTTGACTAAAATATCCCATGGGTTTGGTTCATTGGCACGTTTCCAATTGAATTTGACTAAAATTTCAACGGGATTTAGTTCATTGGTGTGTTACTAATCAAATTTGACTAAAATTTCACATGACTTTGGTCCATTGGCACATTTCAAATCAAATTTGACTAAAATTTCATGTGACTTTTCATTGGTGGGATTCCAATCGAATTTGACTAAAATTTCACTTGGATTTCATTCATTGTTGTATCACAAATCAAATTTGACTAAAATTTCACCAGGGTTTCGTTCATTGGCGCGTATCAAATCAAATTTGACTAAATTTTCATTTGAATTGTGTTCGTTGGCGTGTTTCCCATCAATTTGACAAAAAATTCACAAGGGTTTGTTTATTGGCATGTTTCCAATTAAATTTGACGAAAATTTCACATTACTTTGGTTAATTGACAAATTTCGAATCAAATTTGACTAAAATTTCTCATGCGCTTGCTTCATTGGCGCGTTTCCAATCAAATATGATTGAAATTTCCCAAGAATTTAGTTCATTGACGTGTTTCAAATCAAATTTGTCTAAAATTTCACCAGAATTTTGTTCGTTAGAGTATTTCCTATCAAATTCGACTAAAATTTCATCTAAATTTTGTTCATCGCGATGTTTTCAATCAAATTTGACTAAAATTTCACCTGACTTTGGTTCTTTGGTGCGTTTCCAATCAAGTTTGACTAAAATTTCACATGACTTTGGTTCATTGGCACATTTCCAATCAAATTGACTAGTATTTCAAGCGAGTATTTTCGTTGGCACGTTTCCAATCAAAATTGACAAAAATTTCACATGACTTTTGTTCATTGGCCCATTCCCAATCAAATTTGACTTAAATTTCATCAGAATTTGTTTCGTTGGTGCTTTCCCTATCAATTTTGATTAAAATTTCACATGATTTTTATTCATTGGCACATTTTTAATTAAATTTGACTAAAATTTCATGCAGATTTTTTCGTTGGTGCGTTTTCAATCAAATTTAACTAAAATTTCATCTGACTTTTGTTCATAAGCGAGTCTTCAATCAATTTGACTAAAATTTCACCCTAAATTTGGTTCATTGGCATGTTTCCAACCAAATTTGAATAAAATTTCACATGATTTTGGTTCATTGGCACATTACGAATCAAATTTGATTAAAATTTCATGCGGCTTTTCTTTGGTGCAATTCCAATCAAATTTGACAAAAAATTTACTTAGGTTTTGTTCATTGGCGTGTATCAGATCAAATTTGACTGAAGTTTCATTTGACTTCTGTTCATTGGCGCGTTTCCCATCAAATTTGGCAAAAATTTCATTCCAATCAAATTTGACTAAAATTTCACTAGAATTTAGTTCATTGGTGTGTTTCACATCAAATTCGACAAAAAATTTATTAGGATTTTAATCATTAGTGCGTTTCAAATTTGACTGAACTTTCAAGCGAATTTTTTCGTTGGCACGTTTCCATTCAAATTTGACTAAAATTTCACATGAATTTTGTTCATTGGAAGGTTTCCAATCGAATTTGATTAAAATTTCATGGGGATTTAGTTCATTGGCATGTTTCTAATCAAATTTGACTAAAATTTCACCAAGATGTTGATCGTTGACGCGTTTTCCATCAAATTTCACTAAACTTTCACATGGGTTTGGTTCATTGGCTCGTTTCCAATTAAATTTGACTAAAATTTCACCAGGATTTTGTTCATTGGCGTGTTTCTAATCAAATTTGATTAAAATTTCACCAGAATTTTGTTCGTAAGTGCGTTTTCAATCAAATTTGACTAGAATTTCATCTGAATTTTGTTTAATGGCGCGTTAACAGTCAAATTTGACTGAAATTTCACATGAGTTTGCATCAATCAAATTTGACTAAAATTTCACATGACTTTGTTTCATTGGCACATTTCTAATTAAATTTGACTACAATTTCATGCGAGT
>NW_019228464.1:0-3925 GCF_002742605.1 Olea europaea var. sylvestris | reverse complement strand
TTTTTATTTCAGATCAAACTGCCAAATTTCAGCCAATTTCGACACATTCGAGAAAAATGACGAAGTTGCCGCCGGCGCGATTTCTATTTCAGATCAAACGGCCAAATTTCGGCAAATTCGGACGCAGTCAAGAAAAATGACGAAATTGCCGTCGGAGCGATTTTTGTTTCCTATCAACCTATCAAATTTGAGCCCATTCCGACACAGTCAAGAAAGATGACGAAATTTCCCCCGACGCTATTTTTGTTTCCGATCAACCTGTCAAATTTGAGCCCATTCCGACACAGTCGAGANCAAATTTTAGCCAATTTCGACACTGTCGCGAAAAATGATGAAATTGCCCCCGGCGCTTTTTTTATTTCAGATCAAATTGCCAAATTTCAGCCAATTTCGACACATTCGAGAAAAATGACGAAGTTGCCGCCGGCGCGATTTTTATTTCCGATCAAACTGCCAAATTTCAGCCAATTTCGACACAGTCTAGAAAAATGACGAAATTGCCTCCGGCGATATATTTGTTTCCGATCAACCTGTCAAATTTGAGCCCATTCCGACACAGTCGAGAAAAATGACGAAATTGCCCCCGGCGCGATTTTTACTTCAGATCAAACTGCCAAATTTCAGCCAATTCCGATACAGTCGAGAAAAATAAGGAAATTACACCCGGCGCGATTTTTGTTTCCGATCGACCTGTCAAATTTGAGTCCATTCCGACACAATCGAGAAAGATAACGAAATTGCCCCTGGCGCGATTTTTATTTCAGATCAAACTTCGAAGTTTCAGCCAATTCCGACACAGTCGAGAAAAATGACGAAATTGCCCCCGGCGCGATTTTTATTTCAGTTCAAACTGCGAAATTTTAGCAAATTCTGACACAGTCGAGAAAAATGGCGAAATCGACCCCGTAACGATTTTTTGTTTCCAATCAACAAGTCGAATTTTAGCCAATTCCGACACAGTCGCGAAAAATGATGAAATTACACCCGGCGCGATTTTTGTTCACGATCAACCTGTCAAATTTGAGCCCATTCCGACACAGTCGATAAAAATGATGAAATTGCCCCCGGCGCGATTTTTATTTTAGATCAAACTACCAAATTTCAGTCAATTCCGACAAAGTTGAGAAAAATGACGAAATTGCCCCCGGCGCAATTTTTGTTTCCGATCAACCAGTCAAATTTTAGACCATTCCGACACAGTCACGAAAAATGACGAAATTGCCCCCGGCGCAATTTTTGTTTCCGATCAACCAGTCAAATTTTAGACCATTCCGACACAGTCACGAAAAATGACGAAATTGCCCCCGGCGCAATTTTTGTTTCCGATCAACCAGTCAAATTTTAGACCATTCCGACACAGTCACGAAAAATGACGAAATTGCCCCCGGCGCAATTTTTGTTTCCGATCAACCAGTCAAATTTTAGACCATTCCGACACAGTCACGAAAAATGACGAAATTGCCCCCGGCGCGATTTTTATTTCAGATCAAACTGCCAAATTCCAGCCAATTCCGACAGTCGAGAAAAATGACGAAATTGCCACCGGCGCGATTTTTATTTCAGTTCAAACTGCCAAATTTTAGCCAATTCTGACACAGTCTAGAAAAAAATTATGAAATTGCCCCCGGCACGTTTTTTGTGTCCGATCTACCTGTCAAATTCTAGCCAATTCCGACACAGTCGCGAAAAATGGCGAAATTGCTCCTGCGCGATTTTTGTTTCCGATCAACCTGTCAAATTTAAGCCCATTCCGACACAGTCGAGAAAGATGACGAAATTTCCCCCGACGCTATTTTTGTTTTCGATCGCCCTGTCAAATTTGAGCCCATTCCGACACAGTCGAGAAAAGTGACGAAATTGCCCTCGACGCTTTTTTTATTTCAGATCAAACTGCCCAATTTCAGCCAATTCCGACACAGTCGAGAAAAATGAAGAAATTGCCCCCGGCGCGATTTTTGTTTCCGATCAAACTGCCAAATTTCAGCCAATTTCGACACAGTCGAGAAAAATGACGAAATTTCCCCCGACGCGATTTTTGTTTCCGATCAACCTGTCAAATTTGAGCCCATTCCGACACAGTCGAGAAAAAATGCCGAAATTGCCCCCGACGCGATTTTTACTTTAGATCAAACTTTCAAATTTCAGCCAATTCCGACACAGTCGAGAAAAATAAAGAAATTACCCCCGGCGCGATTTTTGTTTCCGATCGACCTGTCAAATTTGAGTCCATTCCGACACAATCGAGAAAGATAACGAAATTGCCCCTGGTGCGATTTTTATTTCAGATCAAACTTCCAAATTTTAGCCAATTCCGACACAGTCGAGAAAAATGACGAAATTGCCCCAGGCGCGATTTTTATTTCAGTTCAAACTGCGAAATTTTAGCAAATTCTGACACAGTCGAGAAAAATGGCGAAATCGCCCCCGGAACGATTTTTTGTTTCCAATCAACAAGTCGAATTTTAGCCAATTCCGACACAGTCGCGAAAAATGACGAAATTACACACGGCGCGATTTTTGTTCCCGATCAACCTGTCAAATTTGAGCCCATTCCGACACAGTCGAGAAAAATGACGAAATATCCCCCGGCGAGGTTTTTGTTTCCGATCAACAAGTCAAATTTTAGCCAATTCCGACACAGCCGCGAAAACTGACTAAATTGCCGCCGGCGCGATTTTGATTTCCGATCAAACTGCCAAATTTCAGTCAATTCCGACAAAGTTGAGAAAAATGACGAAATTGCCCCCGGCGCTATTTTTCTTTCCGATCAACCTGTCAACTTTGAGCCCATTCCGACACAGTCGAGATAAATGACGAAATTGCCCCCAACGCGATTTTTGATTCCGATCAACCTGTCAAATTTGAGCCCATTCCGACACAGTCGGGAAAAATGGCGAAATTTCCCCGGCGCGATTTTTATTTCAGATCAAACTGCCAATTCCGACACAGTCGAGAAAAACGCCGAAATTGCCCTCTGCGCGATTTTTGTTTCCGATCAACAAGTCAAATTTTAGCCAATTCCGGAACAGTTGCGAAAAATGACGAAATTACACCCGACGCGATTTTTGCTCCCGATAAACCTGTCAAATTTGAGCCCATTCCGACACAGTCGAGAAAAATGACGAAATTGCCACCGGCGCGATTTTTATTTCAGTTCAAACTGCCAAATTTTAGCCAATTCTGACACAGTCGAGAAAAAAATTATGAAATTGCCCCAGGCACGTTTCTTGTCTCCGATCAACCTGTTAAATTTTAGCCAATTCCGACACAGTCGCGAAAAATGGCGAAATTGCTCCTGCGCGATTTTTATTTCCGATCAACCTGTCAAATTTAAACCCATTCCGACACAGTCGAGAAACATGACGAAATTTCCCCCGAAGCTATTTTTGTTTCCGATCAACCTGTCTAATTTGAGCCCATTCCGACACAGTCGAGAAAAATGACGAAATTGCCCTCGACGCTTTTTTTATTTCAGATCAAACTGCCCAATTTCAGCCAATTCCGACACAGTCAAGAAAAATGAAGAAATTGCCCACGGCGCGATTTTTGTTTCCGATCAAACTGCCAAATTTCAGCCAATTCCGACACAGTCGAGAAAAATGATGAAATTGCCCCCGACGCGATTTTTGTTTCCGATCAACCTGTCAAATTTGAGCCCATTCCGACACAGTCGAGAAAAATGACGAAATTGCCCCCGGCGCGATTTTTACTTCAGATCAAACTGCCAAATTTCAGCCAATTCCGACACAGTCGAGAAAAATAAGGAAATTACCCCCGGCGCGATTTTTGTTTCCGATCGACCTGTCAAATTTGAGTCTATTCCGACACAATCGAGAAAGATAATGAAATTGCCCCTGGCGCGATTTTTATTTCAGATCAAACTTCCAAATTTCAGCCAATTCCGACACAGTCGAGAAAAATGACG
>NW_019228463.1:0-3926 GCF_002742605.1 Olea europaea var. sylvestris | reverse complement strand
GCGCCGGGGGCAATTTCTTCATTTTTCTCGACTGTGTCGGAATTGGCTAAAATTTGACAGGTTGATCGGAAACAAAAATCGCGTCGGGGGCCATTTAGTCATTTTTCGCGATTTTGTCGGAATTGGCTAAAATTTGACAGGTTCATCGTGAAAAAAAACTGCGCCAGGGGCAATTTCGTCATTTTTCTCGACTTGTCGGAATTGACTAAAATTTGACAGGTTAATCGGGAACAAAAGCCGCGCCGGGGGCAATTTCGTCATTTTTCGCGACTGTGTCGGAATTGGCCAAAATTTGACAGGTTGATCGGGAACAAAAATCCCGCCGTGGGCAATTTCGTCATTTTTCGCGAATGTGTCGGAATTAGCTAAAATTTGACAGGTTGATCGGGAACAAAAACCGCGCCGGAGGTAATTTCATCATTTTTTGCGACTGTTTCGAAATTGGCTAAAATTTGACAGGTTCATCGGGAACAAAAACCGCGTCGGGGGAATTTCGTCATTTTTTGCGACTGTGTTGGAATTTGCTAAAATTTGACGGGTTGATCGGAAATAAAAATCGCGTCGGGGGTAATTTCGTCATTTTTCGCGACTGTGTCGGAATTGGCTGAAATTTTAAAGGTTGATTGGAAACAAAAACCGCGTCGGGGGCAATTTCGTCATTTATCGCGACTGTGTCGGAATTGGCCAGAATTTGACAGGTTGATCGGAAACGAAAACCGCGCTGGGGGAAATTTCGTAATTTTTCGCGACTGTGTCGAAATTTGCTAAAATTTGACTTGTTGATCGTGAACAAAAATAGCGCTGGGAGCAATTTCGTCATTTTTCGCGACTGTGTCGACATTGGCGGAAATTTGATAGGTTGATTCGAAACAAAAATCACGCCGGGGGCAATTTCGTCATTTTTCGCAACTGAATCGGAATTTGCTAAAATTTGACAGGTTGATCGGGAATAAAAGTCGCGCCGGGGGCAATTTCGTCATTTTTCGCAACTGAATCGGAATTTGCTAAAATTTGACAGGTTGATCGGGAATAAAAGTCGCGCCGGGGGCAATTTCGTCATCTTTCGCGACTGTGTCTGAATTGGTCAAAATTTGGCAGGTTGATCGGGAACAAAAACCACGGCGGGGGCAATTTCGTCATTTTTTGCGACTGTGTCGGAATTGGCCAAAATTTGACAGGCTGATCAGAAACAAAAAACGCGCCTGGGGCAATTTTGTCATTTTTCGCGACTGTGTCGGAATTGGCTAATATTTGACCGGTTTATCGTAAATAAAGACCTCGCCGGGGGCAATTTCGTCATTTTTCTCGACTGTGTCGGAATTAGCGAAAATTTGACAAGTTGACCGGAAACAAAAACTGCGTCGTGGGCAATTACGTCATTTTTCGCGACTGCGTCGGAAGTGGATCAAATTTGACAGGTTGATCGGGAACAAAAACCGCGCCGGGGGCAATTTCGTCATTTTTCTCGACTGTGTCGGAATTGGCTAAAATTTGACAGGTCGATCGGAAACACTAATCGCGTCGGGGGCAATTTCGTCATTTTTCGCGATTTCGTCAGAATTGGATAAAATTTGACAGGTTCATCGGGAACAAAAGTCGCGCCGGGGGCAATTTCGTCATTTTTCGCGACTGTGTCGGATTTGGCCAAAATTTGACAGGTTGATCGGGAACGAAAATCGCGCCGTGGGCAATTTCGTCATTTTTCGCGAATGTGTCGGAATTGGCTAAAATTTGACAGGTTGATCGGGAACAAAAACCGCGCCGGGGGCAATTTCGTCATTCTTCGCGACTGTTTCGGAATTGGCTAAAATTTGACAGGTTCATTGGGAACAAAAACCTCGCCGGGGGCAATTTTGTCATTTTTTGCGACTGTGTCGGAATTTGCTAAAATTTGACAGGTTGATTAGAAACAAAAATCGCGTCGGGGGTAATTTCGTCATTTTTCGCGACTGTGTCGGAATTGGCTGAAATTTGAAAGGTTGATTGGAAACAAAAACAGCGCCGGGGGCAATTTCGTCATTTTTCGCTACTGTGCCGGAATTGGATAAAATTTGACATCTTGATCGGGAACAAAAACCACGCCGGGGGCAATTTCGTCATTTTTCGCGACTGTGTCGGAATTGGCCAGAATTTGACAGGTTGATCGGAAACGAAAACCGCGCTGGGGGAAATTTCGTCATTTTTCGCGACTGTGTCGAAATTTGGTAAAATTTGATTTGTTGATCGGGAACAAAAACCGCATCGGGGGCAACTTCGTCATTTTTCGCAACTGTGTTGGAATTGGCTACAATTTGACCGGTTGATCGGGAACAAAAACAGTGCCGGGGGTAATTTCGTCATTTTTCGCGATTGTGTTGGAATTGGCTACAATTTGACTGTTGATCGGGAACAAAAACAGCGCTGGGGGCAATTTCGTCATTTTTCGCGACTTTGTCGAAATTGGCTGAAATTTGACAGGTTGATCGGAAACAAAAATAGCGCTTGGGGCAATTTCGTCATTTTTCGCGACTGTGTCGAAATTGGCGAAAATTTGGCAGGTTGATCGGGAACAAAAATCGCGCCAAGGGCAATTTCGTCATTTTTCCCGACTGTGTCGGAATTGGCCAAAATTTGACAGGCTGATCGGAAACAAAAAACGCACCTGGGGCAATTTCGTCATTTTTCGCGACTGTGTCGGAATTGACTACAATTTGACCGGTTTATCGGAAATAAAGACCGCGCCGGGGGCAATTTCGTCATTTTTCTCCACTGTGTCGGAATTAGCTAAAATTTGACAAGTTGACCGGAAACAAAAATCGCGTCGGGGGCACTTACGTTATTTTCCGCGAGTGCGTCGGAATTGGATCAATTTGACAGGTTGATCGTGAACAAAAACCGCGTCAGGGGCAATTTCGTCATTTTTCTCGACTGTGTCGAAATTGGATAAAATTTGACAGGTTGATCGGAAACAAAAACCGCGTCGGGGGCAATTTCGTCATTTTTCTCGACTGTGTCGAAATTGGATAAAATTTGACAGGTTGATCGGAAACAAAAACCGCGTCGGGGGCAATTTCGTCATTTTTCGCGATTTTGTCAGAATTGGCTCAAATTTGACAGGTTCATCGGGAACAAAAACTGCGCCAGGGGCAATTTCGTAATTTTACTCGACTGTGTCGGAATTGGCTAAAATTTGACAAGTTGATCGGGAACAAAAGCCGCGCCGGGGGCAATTTCGTCATTTTTCGCGACTGTGTCGAAATTGGCTAAAATTTGACAGGTTGATCGGGAACAAAAATCGCGCCGGGGGCAATTTCGTCATTTTTCGCGAATGTGTCGGAATTGGCTAAAATTTGACAGGTTGATCGGGAACAAAAATGGCGCCGGGGGGCAATTTCGTCATTTTTCGCGACTGTGTCGGAATTGGCCAAAATTTGACTAGTTGACCGGAAACAAAAACCGCGTCGGGGGCAATTACGTCATTTTTCACGACTGCGTCGAAATTGGATCAAATTTGACAGGTTGATCGGGAACAAATACCGCGCCGGGGGTAATTTCGTCATTTTTCTCGACTGCGTCGGAATTGGCTAAAATTTGACAGGTTGATCGGAAACAAAAATCGCGTCGGGGGCAATTTCGTAATTTTTCGCGATTTTGTCGGAATTGGCTCAAATTTGACAGGTTCATCGGGAACAAAAACCGTGCCAGGGGCAATTTCGTCATTTTTCTCGAATGTGTCGGAATTGACTAAAATTTGACAGGTTGACCGGGAACAAAACCCGCGCTAGGGGCAATTTCGTCATTTTTCGCAACTGCTTCGGAATTGGCCAAAATTTGACAGGTTGATCTGGAACAAAAATCGCGTCGGGGGCAATTTCGTCATTTTTCGCGACTGTTTCAGAATTGGCTAAAATTTGACAGGTCGATCGGAAACAAAAATCGCGTCGGGG
>NW_019228462.1:0-3926 GCF_002742605.1 Olea europaea var. sylvestris | reverse complement strand
CTGTCAAATTTTAGCCCATTCCGACACCTTCACGAAAAATGACGAAATTGCCCTCGGCGCGATTTTTGTTTCCAATCAACCTGTCAAATTTCGGCCCATTCCAACACCGCCGCGAAAAATGACGAAATTGCCCCTGGCGCGGTTTTTGTTTCCGATCAACCTGTCAAATTTTAGCCCATTCCGACACCTTCACGAAAAATGACGAAATTGCCCCCAGCGCAATTTTTGTTTCCAATCAGCTTGCCAAATTTCAGCTCATTCTGGCAGCATCGTGAAAAATGACGAAATTGCCCCTGGCGCGGTTTTTGTTTCCGATCGACCTGTCAAATTTTAGCCCATTCCGACACCTTCACGAAAAATGACGAAATTGCCCTCGGCGCGATTTTTGTTTCCAATCAACCTGTCAAATTTCAGCCCATTCCAACACCGCCGCGAAAAATGACGAAATTGCCCCTGGCGCGGTTTTTGTTTCCGATCGACCTGTCAAATTTTAGCCCATTCCGACACCTTCACGAAAAATGACGAAATTGCCCTCGGCGCGATTTTTGTTTCCAATCAACCTGTCAAATTTCAGCCCATTCCAACACCGCCGCGAAAAATGACGAAATTGCCCCTGGCGCGGTTTTTGTTTCCGATCGACCTGTCAAATTTTAGCCCATTCCGACACCGTCGCAAAAAATGACGAAATTGCGCCCGACGCGTTTTTTGTTTCCAATCAACCTGCCAAATTTCAGCTCGTTCCGACACTGTCACGAAAATTGACGAAATTTCCTCCGGCACGATTTTTGTTTCAAATCTGCCTACCAAATTTCCGCCCGTTCCGACACCGTAGCGAAAAATGACGAAATTGCCCCTGGCGCGACTTTTGTTTCTAATCAACCGGCCAAATTTCAGCCCATTCCTACACCGTCGCGAAAAATGACGAAATTTCCTCTGGCGCGATTATTGTTTTCGATCAACCTATAAAATTTAAACCCATTCCGACAACGTCGCGAAAAATGATGAAATTGCCCCCGGCGCGATTTTTGTTTCCAATCAACCTGCCAAATTTCAGCCCATAACCGACACCGTCACGAATAATGACAAAATTAGCCCTGGCGCAGTTTTCGTTTCCGATCAACCTGTCACATTTTAGCCCATTCGGACACCGTCGCGTAAAATGAAGAATTGCCCCTGTCGCTTTTTTTTTTTCCGATCAACCTGACAAATTTTAACCCATTCCGACACCGTCGCGAAAAATGACGAAATTGCCCCCCGGGGCGATTTTTGTTTCCAATCAACCTGCCAAATTTAAGCCCATTCCGACACCGTCGTGAAAAATGACGAAATTACCCCTGGCGCGATTTTTGTTTCCGATCAACCAGTCAAATTTTAGTCCATTCCGACACCGTCGCGAAAAATGACGAAATTGCCCTCGGCGCGATTTTTGTATCTAATCAACCAGCCAAATTTCAGCCCATTCCAACACCGTAGCAAAAAATGACGAAATTGCCCCAGGCGCAATTTTTGTTTCCAATCAACCTGCCAAACTTCAGCCGATTCCGACACCGTAGCGAAAAATTAAGAAATTACCCCTGGCGCGGTTTTGGTTTCCGATCAACCTGTCAAATTTTAGCCCATTCCGACACCGTCGCGAAAAATGTCGAAATTGTCCCTGGTGCGGTTTTTGTTTCCGATCAACTTGCCAAATTTTAGCCCATTCCGACACCGTCGCGAAAAATGACGAAATTGCCCCTGGCGCGGCTTTTGTTTCACATCAACCTGCCAAATTTCAGCCAATTTCGACACCGTCGTGAAAAATGACGAAATTTCCCCTGGCGCGATTTTTGTTTTCGATCAACCTGTCAAATTTTAGCCCATTCCGACACCGTCGCGAAAAAAGACTAAATTGCCCCCCGGCGTGATTTTTGTTTGCAATCAACCTGCCAAAGTTCAGCCCATTCCGACACCGTCATGAAAAATGACAAAATTGCCCCTGGCGCGATTTTTGTTTCCGATCAACGTGTCAAATTTTAGTCCATTCCGACACCATCGCGAAAAATGACGAAATTGCCCCTGCGCGATTTTTGTTTCCAATCAACCTGCCAAAGTTCAGCCAATTTCGACACCGTCGTGAAAGATGTCGAAATTGCCCCTGGCGCGGTTTTTGTTTCCGATAACCTGTCAAATTTTATCCCATTCCAAAATCGTCGCGAAAAATGACGAAATTGCCCCCGGCGCGATTTTTGTTTCTCATCAACCTGCCAAATTTCAGCCCATTCCGACACCGTCGCAAAAAATGACGAAATTGCCCCAGGCGCAATTTTTGTTTACAATCAACCTGCCACATTTCAGCCGATTTCGACACCGTCGCGAAAAATTACGAAATTGCCCCAGCGCGATTTTAGTTTCCGATCAACCTGTCAAATTTTAGCCCATTCCGACACCGTCGCGAAAAATGTCGAAATTGCCCCTGGCTAGATTTTTGTTTCCCATCAACCTGCCAAATTTCAGCCCATTCCGACACCGTCGCGAAAAATGACGAAATTGCCCCTGGCGCGATTTTTGTTTCCGATCAACCTGTCAAATTTTAGCCCATTCCGACACCGTCGCGAAAAATGACGAAATTGCCCCTGGCGCGATTTTTGTTTCAGATCAACCTGTCACATTTTAGCCCATTTGAACACCGTCGAGAAAAATGACGAAATTGCTCCTGGCGCGTTTTTTGTTTCTGATCAACCCGTCAAATTTTAGCCCATTCCGACACCGTCGCAAAAAATGACGAAATTGCACTCGGCGTGACTTTTGTTTCCCATCAACCTGCCAAATTTCAGCCCATTCTGACACCGTCGTAAAAAATGATGAAATTGCCCCTGGCGCGATTTTTTGTTTCCGATCAACATGTTAAATTTTAACCCATTCTGACACCGTCGCGAAAAATGACGAAATTGCCCCCGTCGCGATTTTTGTTCCCAATCAACCTGCCAAATTTCAGTCCATAACCGACACCGTCGCGAAAAATGACGAAATTACCCCTGGCGCGATTTTCATTTACGATCAACCTGTCACATTTTAGCCCATTCGGACACCGTCGCGAAAAATGTCGAAATTGCCCCTGGCGCGATTTTTGTTTCCGATCAACCTGCCAAATTTCAGCCCATTTCGACACCGACGTGAAAAATGACGAAATTGCCCCTGGCGCGATTTTTTGTTTCCGATCAACATGTTAAATTTTAACCCATTCTGACACGTCGCGAAAAATGACGAAAATGCCCCCGGCGCGATTTTTGTTCCCAATCAACCTGCCAAATTTCAGTCCATAACCGACACCGTCGCGAAAAATGATGAAATTACCCCTGGCGCGATTTTCATTTACGATCAACCTGTCACATTTTAGCCCATTCGGACACCGTCGCGAAAAATGTCGAAATTGCCCCTGGCACGATTTTTGTTTCCGATCAACCTGCCAAATTTCAGCCCATTTCGACACCGACGTGAAAAATGATGAAATTGCCCCTGGCGTGAATTTTGTTTCCGATCAACGTGTCAAATTTTAGTCCATTCCGACACCGTCGCGAAAAATGACGAAATTGCCCCCGGCGCGATATTTGTTTCTCATCAACCTGCCAAATTTCAACCCATTCCGACAATGTTGCAAAAAATGACGAAATTACCCCAGGTGCAATTTTTGTTTCCAATCAACCTGCCAAATTTCAGCCGATATCGACATCGTCGCGAAAAATTACGAAATTGCCCCTGGCGCGATTTTGGTTTCCGACCAACCTGTCAAATTTTAGCCCATTCCGACACCATCGCGAAAAATGTCGAAATTGCCCCTGGCGCGATCTTTGTTTCCGATCAACGTGTCAAATTTTAGCCCATTCCGACACCGACGCGAAAAATGACGAAATTGCCCCCAGCGCGATGTCACATTTTAGCCCATTAGG
>NW_019228461.1:0-3926 GCF_002742605.1 Olea europaea var. sylvestris | reverse complement strand
ATTTTTAATCAACTAATAGACATTTGGATGAAAATCGTCCAAAAGAGCATCCGTCACAACATTTCGAAAGGTTTGGAGTAACAGTTGCAACAAATTAAAGGTTTGAGAAAAGTCTGCTAATTTCTTAAAGGTTTGAAACCTCTGTTGCAGTTTTCCCTTATTAATTTAATATTTTTTTCAGCCACATCCAGTTGTAATCTCACATATGAAAGTACAAACGTAATCAACCATAAACTACCAACCTTTTATCATTTTTATAAGTCGTCATCTTTATTCACTTTAAAAAATACACGCCCTACTTCCCAAAATAATAATGATGATGATGATGATGATGAACTTATACCACAATTCAGTACAAAAAATTTCACAATTAGCAATAAAAATTTTGGTTGTAAAAGTCGTTTTTATGTATCTTCATAGAAAAGGACGTCGAGAAAAAATTGAAGATTAAAAATTGAAAAATTCAATTGTTAGAAATGAGTTTTTTTTGTAGACTCAAACCATATATTATAGGACAGATGAGTATTGTAATTATTCATAAATATAAACGCTAACATTGTTAACTTGTTATCATCAGTTCAAATGAAATCTAATTGATCAAAAGAAAAATTGTTAAGAAAAAATGGCATAAAATCATACTGATGTCATGTTGCCTTTCAATGATAAATCTTCACCTAGTGATGCGTAGCAAACCTCAATGGCTCATTCCTACAACAACGAGAACAAACATAAAAACCAAACAAATTAATACAAAAGCTTTACAGTATATATTGTTAGGTTTAATGCTTCAAAATTGGGTTGAAATCTTGGAAGATCACATTTGGCTTGAATTTGGAAAGAAATCAAATTACATCCAATATTTTTTTTACTTTTACGCGGTTTAACCTAATTTTAGTATATTTTCTTACCTTTTAGGACTTTATTAAATTTATGGACGTGGCCTATAAATCGGAGACTCCTTTGTCAGTTTAGACGAAGCATTATTTATGTCATGTATTATTCTCTCTATATTGTCACTTTTAATAAATTTCATCGTTCCTTTGCTTAGTTTCTCTTTTTTCTACTTTACTTTAATCTTGTTTTCGTAGTACGATCTTGAATATTTCATAATTGTCATTAGTCTCAATCTTGCATCGCCTTTGGGATCAACAAGTGGTGTCAGAGCTCGAGTTGCAAGTTTTTCGTGGGTTGTTGGGATTTTTCAGAGATAACTTCTATGAAATATGATATTCCGCAATTGGATCGCAATACAAGGTTTTAGCTTTGGCAAGTAAATATGAAGGTTATTTTGGCGCAGTTGAATTTGGACAATGTGTTGTTGGGTTTTGAGAAGATGCCAGCTAATTGGACAATGGAAGAGAAACAATGAAAGGATCGAAAGGCTTTGTCGTTGATTCATATTCATTTATCCAACAATATTCTGCAGGATATCTTGAAGGAAAAGATGGTGGCTGCTTTGTGGTTGAGGTTGGAGCAGTTATGTACGACGAAGAGTTGTACCAGTAAATTGGCTCTTAAACAGAAGTTGTATTCCTATCGCATGGCGAAAAGAGGGTCGTTGGAAGACCATGTTGCCATGTTTAAGGAAATTGTCGCAGATTTGGAGAAGTTGGAGATTAAGTATAATGAAGATGACCTTGCCTTGATCCTGTTGTGTTCATTGCCTGGTTCTTATACGTCGTTTTGGGACACCATCTTGTATAGTAGAGATACTTTGATTATAGACAACGTCTATGATGCTTAACATTCAAAGGAAAAGTTAAAGCATCTGGTTGGAGCTACATCAAATTATGTGGAAGCTCTTCTATCTCATAGTGGTCGACGGAGAGGCAGATTTAGAGAGAACAACAATGTGTATTGCTTCTAGTGCAGAGGGAAAGGACACATGAAGAAGGACTGTGACAAGTTGTAGGCTAAAGGTGATTTAGCTGCAAATCATAGGGGACAATTCTGTAAATCAGACAAGACTAATGTTGCCGAGGATTTTTTGGATGGCTGAGATGTGTTAATGACCGTGGCTTCTGACGTGGAATCTAAACCTGACGAGGAGTGGATTTTCGATTCGGCATGCTCACATCATATATGTTCCAACAGGAATTTGTTTAAGACATATGAGGTTGTTCAAGAAGGTGGAGTTGTGATGGAGAACAATCAGTCTTGTTGTGTTGCTAGAATCGGTCAAGTTAGATTGCGGTTGCAAGATGGGACGGTCAAAACACTTGGCCAGGTTTGGCATGTTCCAGATCTGAAGAGGAATCTCATCTCACTGAGTGCCCTGGATGCAAAAGGGTATAAATTATCTAGTGGAGGTGGAGTCTTGAAAATTCGAAGAGGTGTCCGGGTAGTACTGGAGGGACAGAAGAGATCCCAGTTGTACATATTGCAGGGAAGCATAGAACTAGTTAAGAGACATTTGAACAAGTTCAGAACTGTGGTGGAAGTTCAATTTGGTATAATATCTCTTGTGGCGAGCTCTGAGTTGGTTAAGAACACTGCTAGGGAGCGCGTTAGTTCCACTTTGCCACCAATTTCAACGGATACACTGTGTTCAGTTGCTAGAGTTGGACTCATGGAGCGTAGGTACAGTGGTGTCAATAATGTCTGAAATGCTTTAGGGGATGTTGAAGGTGACAGTTCTAGCAAGGGACCTTCTGATCCAGCACGTGGTATGGTTTCTGCTATAGGGTGTGCTTCAACCCTGTTTAGTCAACAGTAATTTCTTAGTGAAATTTTGGAAACCCAGGATTTGGGTTCGGGTGTCACTTGTGGACGTCGTGCAGAGAACGATGGTTTGGTGATGGATATTTTGGTTACTGTGTTGAGGAGATTGGTCAGTTCATTTCGAAACAGATGAATTTGAAATTTTGGAGTTTCGTTCGTTACACCAAAATTTTGAGTCAATGTGGAGATTGTTAGGTTTAATGCTTCAAAATTGGGTTGAAATTTTGGAAGATCACATTTGGCTTGAATTTGGAAAGATATCAAGTTACATCCAAGATAATTTTCCTTTTATACGGTTTAACCTAATTCTAGTATATTTTCTTACCTTTTAGGACTCCATTAGGTTTATGGACATGGCCTATAAATTGGAGACTCCTTTGTCAGTTTAGATGAAACATTATTACTATCCTATATTATTCTCTCCATATTGTTGGGTTTAATAAATTTCATCGTTCCTTTGCTTAGATTTTTTTTTTCTACTTTACTTTCATCTTGTTTTTTTGGTGCGATCTTGAATATTTCATAATTGTCATTAATCTCAATCTTGCATCGCCTTTGGGATCAATATATATCATGTAAATAGATGAACACTTCATTTAACACAGATAAGTAATAACAATATGTGATCAAATTGATCTAACAAAGATTAATAGATTTCATAATCCCACACTTCTATTTTGAATGGGTTATACTGCTTGTATACCGAGATTGACACCTAATGTATCGTCCCCCTCACAAGAGGGGTGTCCATGCTTTTGTATTGGTTGTGAGCCCCTCTTGTGAGGGAACTGTGCACCGAGGTGTCATCGGTGTACAATTAGCATTTCCCATTTTGAATAGTCTATAAAACTTGTTTATGTAACAAACACTCACTCAGAATAATCAATAGAACTTGTATATGTGGCAAATACTCACTTCTCCTTGCAATTTTTATTCTGTCTGTCTTGAGGATCAGCTAATATATACAAATCGAAATATGACTGCATTATCCAATTGGATCTTATACTATACGTAGTTGTGTCCACTTAATTCCGTATCAAGACAGTAATTAATTTTTATATAAATTATACTTTCAAATAAGCTGTCTTGTGTAATAGCTAATATATATATAAATCGGCCCCTAGGGCACATCTCCAAGTGGTAAAAGGGGAGGGTGGAGAAATCCAGCTTTGCTTGAGGCTGCCGCGTCAAGGGTTCGAATCCTG
>NW_019228460.1:21608-23135 GCF_002742605.1 Olea europaea var. sylvestris | reverse complement strand
CATCCTTTCGAAAAGTTGCAACACTTCATTTCTTCCAACTTTGCTCCACAATTTCTCATTCATCCGGAATTGATTTCGAGATTCCAAATATGTCACGACGATCTACTCAACGAGTAGAATAAGTTGGTCTATTTACTTTTGTAATTTGACCATCGGATCAAATCCGAATATTTAGTCGAAGTTGACACGTAGTCACACCTTTTCATTTTTCACTTTTACATACCTTTTCATTTTCCAATTTTTGGTTAATAATTTGAACCAATTCCTACAATCCCCCACATGAATGGAAATTCGGGTATGCATATGCAAATACAATGATATGATGCAATGTAGAGAGGGTGTGAAAAAATACTGCATCAGGGATGGTGGCTTCTGGCCTTGAACCTCCCTTGGTGAAACTATCGGACTTATTCGACCAATTGGTGAACCATAGGTCTTGAACCACTCAGCCTTTGGTGTAAGTCAAGACAACAGTACTCACACAAATATTTTCCCTATTCTGTACGTAGTTCTCATGACTTGGTTCATTTTGGCCCTGAACCCTTCTTGGTTTCATAAGCGTTTAGAGAATTCAAACCTTAAACAATTCTTATCGAAGTGGCCCCACTTCACACTTACATAGGTGACCTCCTTAAGAGTATTCTGCCCTACTCCACTTGACTTAATCAAGATATAAGAATCATTAAAAGATAATCTTAGCCTCTATTCACTCTGTAGAAAGCACTTTAGTATCATATGAATGAGTTAGGAATTCTAATTTCCTAAGTGTTTAATGGAATTTTCACAACTTAGTTGTCCCTTTGAATCAAGATCTTGGGATTTTCAGTCAACAAGGTAGGGTTATTATTGCAAAAACTCTTACGTAGTAGGCTTTAATCACATTTCTCTCGATAGACAATGCATTTGATCTCTAGGTAAACTTTTCGTAAGTGGATCCGCAATATTCTCCTTTGATTTCACATAATCTATGGAGATAATGCCATTTGAGATCAATTGCTTAATGGTGTTGTGTCTACGACGAATATATCTAGACTTACCATTATACATGCTGCTTCGAGCCCTTCCAATTGTTGAATGACTATCACAATGTATACTTATCGCAGGTACTGACTTGGACCAACATGGAACATCTTCTAAGAAATTTAGAAGCCATTCTCCTTCTTCTCCAGCTTTGTCCAAAGCAATAAATTCAGATTCCATCATTGATCGAGTTATGCACGTTTGCTTTGTTGATTTCCATGATACGCAGCTCCACCAATGGTGAATACATAACCATTAGTAGACTTGGAATCCTTCATATCGGATTTCCAATTCGTATCACAAAATCCTTCTCGTACCGGAGGATATTTTGTGAAATGTAATTCATAGGTTACGGTATACTTCAAGTACCTTAGAACCCTCGTCAAAGTTTTCCAATGATCATGGTTTGGATTACTTGTATATATACTAAGTTTATTCACCGCAAAAGCAATATCCGATCGAGTGCAGTTTGTAATATACATAAGACTGTCAATTATTTGTGAATAC
>NW_019228460.1:0-3927 GCF_002742605.1 Olea europaea var. sylvestris | reverse complement strand
TGAAGTTGTCAAACCAAAGTTGTACAAGTAGCATGATTCTTATTTATATGTCATATTTAAGAATTACCCTGAATTCCATGTACGAAAAGCTTTTCAGCATCTTTGAGTTAATAGTTTTATTTATATATCATATATAAAAATTGATTGTACTTCCCAAAAGCAGTTTCGGAGTTGGAATAGGCAGAATCATTGAACACGTACCAAAAGAGTAAATAAATTATAAATAAGTAAAGGTTGACTCATTTGAGTTTGTAGAGATTGTGCATTTATTTTTCCCTTTGGAATTTGTGAAACTAGGGAAATTCTGCAAATACAAGAAATCTGAGAAGTTAATGGGTTGTTAGGCACTGAGAGAAAATCCTAAAACAATTGTTAAATGTGCCAGAATCATGGCATATTTTCTGTTTACTCATGAATCTCGATGTTTGTCTGTTCATCCCGATTTTTTAATTTAAAATAAATATAGATAATAATTTTATTAAATAATTGCTATAGTTTCTTGGTTCAAGGCATTCTAATGTGGTCAAGGGGAAGTAGTAAAGTCTTGAGAGAGGTACTCTACCAATAATGCTTTAGCCTATTAATTACTTGGATATATTATTGATTCTAGTACACTTTTGCAGGTTGCACCCTATGAGAGGCCTGCATTAAGCAAAGGTTATTTACTTCCAGAAGGTAATTTCTCCCCTCGTGTTTCCTGAATTAATATGTGTCTCAGATTCCTCCACGAGTCATAAATACTTCTTATAAGCCAATGTATTTTGAAGCTTTAATATAATTATGTTTCCTTTCGGAATAATGCAAGGATCCGTAGTCACAGAGTTAGTGGATTGTCATTAGGTAGAAGGTTCAGATGTCCCCTTCAAAAAAATCACTATTTTAAGAAAATGTTCCATTGGATGAATATTGGTGCTGTTACTGGAAAATAATTCCAATGTCTGACCTTTGATTTCATCTTGTGTTATTTAGCTATGTTTTCCTTGAATTGAAGAAGTAGTCCATTACCTCGGCAATAATGAGCCAAGCTAGTATTTGCAGTGAATCCTCCTGTTAATTGAAGGCAAAATGCAAATGAAATGATCATCAAGTTTCCGCTTCTTTCTTACAATCGAGCTGAGCTCTCACCCAACTAGGGTTTAAACCAGTATCAACTGAGGTCACTTCGCAATAAGAAAAACAGATTCGCCAATGAGCAATTTCAAAAATTATGTAGCAATCTTTTATTTGAACTGTAGAAATGGTCTAAATGCTTCAACGGATAAAATCTAGGTTGTGGCCGGCCCCTATATAAGTCAATTGATACATTCCATTGTTTTTAAGCCATTACGCTCCTCATAATGGAGAGTTAGTCCCTGCACTCTTGTACAATGACTGTACTACTGCTGTTTTTCTGAAATAATTAATTTCGGGTAAAACACTTTCGAAGCATGTTTGTCTATTGCGTTTATTCTTTTCTATTCTTGGATGTGCTTATGTTCCTTTAGTAATGTTAATCTGAGTGTGACAATGAGGATTCAACACTCTATGTGACTTAACCCTTTGTATTTGTTATAGATGCAGATCCAGCTCGCCTCCCTTCATTTCATTGTTGTGTAGGTTCCAACGAGGAAAAGTTAACCCCAAAATATTATAAGGAACATGGTAATTCTACCTCCTGTTCTGGCTTCTAATTTATGTTTCTGAAGGAGTCATTAGATGTCATGAGTTTTTCTACTTGGGTGATATGTAAAGCAAGTGCCTTTAAAATGTAATTCTATCTTATCACTGTGCATTCTTTTATTCCTCCATGTTGCCTATTGGTTCTACGGCCATCAAATGAAACTATCATCATGTAATTGAACTTTTGTTGGATACAGTTCATAGTTTCCAACAAATAGATTAGGGCTCAAAGGCACATGGAATTCTCGTAAATAGATGGCATTGGAATTTGAGCATAGGACATTTGCTTGCTATAATACCAAGCAAATCACCTCGTCTAAAAACCTCAAGCTTTTTAGTAGTAGATGAATTTATTGATGTATATTTTATCTTTGATAGTATATTCACTTCTTTAGCAAACAATAAGATATACTATCAAAAAATTTCTCATAACATTCTTATCGTAGACGAGACTGGAGAAATCAGGACTACTTGTAAATGAGTTTATGATTTCTGTTTAAAATGATGAAGACAGCATTTAGTTAGACCTTTCATTTATATCTCGTTTATATCTTCAAGGCTAATTCATCACCCATGGTACTCGAGACAATGAAATGCTTCTCGAGTGAGATGATTTGTGCCTTTCCCAGATCAAGATCTTTTTCTAATTTATTTGTCTGTGATTGACTTCCACGCAACAGTAACCTTGCTGTAACATTTTACCAGAAGTAATAGAAAAAGATCTTGATGTCAGTTTCAAAACTGTAACTTTCTCATTTTTCTGATTTAGTTTGGAGATTCTTTTAAATGACCTAGATGTTATATTTCATTAACTACTTTCTCCAAAATGTAATTCTTTAGGTATTGAATTGATTCTTAATACACAAGTTAAGTCTGCTGATGTGAGGCGCAACACCCTACAAACTGCAACAGGAGAAACCATAAGCTACAAAATTCTCATTGTTGCAACAGGTGCTCGGGTATTGAAACTAACCTTTTCTGTTTACCTCTGTTGCACTCGATAAACAGATATCTAATCATGGCTCCACTTAGGGAAGCGATTTTCCTCTGAAAAACAGGAGAAAAGGCATTCCACCAATTTTAATTTAGAAGTTTGTAGCCCACCTTCTTGATTGGCCAAGAAAGCACTTGTTCTGGTTCTCTTTTAATATTTGGAACTACTGTGAAACGAATAAATCAAGATCCATGAGATTATCAATATCTTTTCAGAATGAAATTTGTGATTAAAAAATATTTATAAGGGTAATGCATATATGATCAGATAAATATGTAGTTAATAAACATTTATAGTTGTACAAGGAATCCATAATTCAAATTGAAATGTACAATGATTGATACATGGTCCTTTGTATTGATTATCGAATTAGAGAAGGAATCAACAAACAAAAATTTCAACTCTGATTGATTGGCACGTGTTATTACTTATTTTAGCCTTTGAAGCTGGAGGAATTCGGGGTGAGTGGATCTGATGCGGCTAATGTGTGCTACTTACGAGATATGGTTGATGCAGAAAGACTTGTAAATGTCATGCAATCCTCTAGTGGTGGAAATGCTATAGTCATTGGTGGAGGCTATATAGGAATGGAATGTGCTGCATCTTTGGCAATAAACAAATTAAATGTCACTATGGTTTTCCCAGAGGCACATTGTAGTGAGTAATGTTATTTTCTTCCTGCTCTTCTACTTCATGTCCAGTTTTGAAGCTCGATCATGTGGTCAAATGTAGTCGCAACACAGTTATCTAATAAGATACATTTATGGCATGTTTGGTAAGATGAACAAGATAGTATTAGGGAAGAAAAAGAAGCTAAAATCTTGTCCCTTAGAGCGTACTATGTACCTAAGGAAGAAATAGAAGTTAAAATATTGTCCAAAGCACACTGTAGTATGTACCAAACATTTAATGAATTGAGATGTATCCTTTTGTTATTATTATTATTTTTTGATATGATAAAAATGGTCAAAATCGGATTAAATTGTCAACTGCCCCTATTGGAAATAGAATTGATAGGATTCCAAAGGAACTGATTTTGAGAAGGATGGGAAGATAATTGATAATACACAAGACCTCATTATTCTGAATTAGATATTAGTATTAGAACATCCAATTATTTTCTAGAGTCAAAATATTAATGACCCAAAAATGTGGGACTGGATCCTGGCTTGCAGCGATGATTTTCAAGTCAGGAAACAGTGTTAATTATTTGCACTGGAGGTGATGTTCATTAAATTTCATCTGCACATTCTTTCATCCTTTTTTGTTTTTTT
>NW_019228459.1:0-3927 GCF_002742605.1 Olea europaea var. sylvestris | reverse complement strand
ACCTGTCAAATTTTAGCCAATTTCGACACAGTCGCGAAAAATGACGAAATTGCCCCCGGGGCGATTTTTATTTCAGATCAAACAGCCAAATTTCAGCCAATTCCAACACAGTCGAGAAAAAAGACGAAATTGCCCCCGACACGATTTTTGTTTCCGATCAACCAGTCGAATTTTAGCCAATTTCGACATAGTCGCGAAAAATGACGAAATTGCCCCTGGCTCGATTTTTGTTTCCGATCAAACTGTCAAATTTGAGCCCATTCCGACACAGTCGAGAAAAATGACGAAATTGCCCCGGAGCGATTTTTGTTTCCGATCAACCTGTCAAATTTTAGCCAATTTCGACACAGTCGCGAAAAATGACGAAATTGCCCCCGGCGCGATTTTTATTTCAGATCAAACTGCCATATTTCAGCCAATTCCGACACAGTCGAGAAAAATGACGAAATTGCCCCCGGCGCGATTTTTGTTTCCGATCAAATTGTCCAATTTGAGCCCATTCCGACACAGTCGAGAAAAATGACGAAATTGCCACCGGCGCAATTTTCATTTCCGTTCAAACCACAAAATTTCAGCCAATTTCGACACAGTCGAGAAAAATGACCTAATTGCCCTCGGCGCGATTTTTCTTTCCGATAAACCTGCCAAATATCAGCCAATTCCGACACTGTCGAGAAAAATGACGAAATTGCCCTCGGCGCGGTTTTTGCTCCCGATAAACCAGTCAAATTTCAGCCAATTCTGACACAGTCGATAAAAATGACGAAATTGCCCTCGGCGCTTTTTTGCTCCCGATAAACCTGTCAAATTTAATCCCATTCCGACATAGTCGAGAAAAATGACGAAATTTTCGCCGGCGCGATTTTTATTTCCGATCAAACTGCCAAATTTCAGCGAATTCCAACCCAGTCGAGAAAAATTTCGAAATTGCCCCGACGCAGTTTTTGTTCCCGATAAACCTATCAAATTTGAGCCCATTCCGACACAGTCAAGAAAAATTACGAAATTGCCCCCGGCGCGATTTTTATTTCAGATCAAACTGCCAAATTTCAGCCAATTCCGACACAGTCGAGAAAAATGACGAAATTTCCACCGGCGTGATTTTTGTTCCCAATCAACCTGTCAAATTTGAGCCCATTCCGACACAGTCGAGAAAAATGATGAAATTGCCGCCGGCGCGATTTTTATTTCCGATCAAACTGCCAGATTTCAGCCGATTCCGACACAGTAGAGAAAAATGACGAAATTGCTCCCGGCGCGATTTTTGTTTCCGATCAAACTGTCAAATTTGAGCCCATTTCGACACAGTCGAGAAAAATGACGAAATTGCCCCCGGGACGATTTTTATTTCAGATCAAACTACCAAATTTCAGCCAATTCCAACACAGTCGAGAAAAATGACGAAATTGCCCATGACGCGGTTTTTGTTTCCAATCAACCAGTCGAATCCTAGCCAATTCCGACACAGTTGCGAAAAATGACGAAATTGCCCACGGCGCGATTTTTATTTCAGATCAAACTGCCATATATCAGCCAATTCCGACACAGTCGAGAAAAATGACGAAATTGCCCCCGGCGCGATTTTTGTTTCCGATCAAATTGTCCAATTTGAGCACATTCCGACACAGTTGAGGAAAATGACGAAATTGCCCCCGACGCGATTTTTATTTCCGATCAAATCGCCAAATTTCAGCCAATTCCGACACAGTCGAGAAAAATGACGAAATTGCCCTAGGCGCTGTTTTTGCTCCGGATAAACCTGTCAAATATTAGCCCATTCCGACACAGTCGAGAAAAATGTCGAAATTTCCGCAAGCGCGATTTTTATTTCCGATCAAACTGCCAAATTTCGGCCAATTCCAACACAGTCGAGAAAAAGGACGAAATTGCCCCCGACGCGATTTTTGTTTCCGATCAACAAGTCGAATTTTAGCCAATTCCGACACAGTCGCGAAAAATGACAAAATTGCCCCCGGCGCAATTTTTATTTCAGATCAAACTACCATATTTCAGCCAATTCCGACACAGTCGAGAAAAATGACGAAATTGCCCCCGTCGCGATTTTCATTTCCGTTCAAACCACAAAATTTCAGCCAATTCCGACACAGTCGAGAAAAATGATGTAATTGCCCTCGGCGCGATTTTTGCTTCCGATAAACCTGTCAAATTTTAGCCCATTCCGACATAGTCAAGAAAAATGACGAAATTTCACCCAGCGCGATTTTTATTTCCGATCAAACTGCCAATTCAAATACAGTCGAGAAAAATGATGAAATTGTCCCCGACGCGGTTTTTGCTTCTGATCAACCAGTCGAATTTTAGCCAATTCCGACACAGTCGCGAAAAATGACGAAATTGCCCCCGGCGCGATTTTTATTTCGGATCAAACTGCCATATTTCAGCCAATTCCGACACAGTCGAGAAAAATGACGAAATTGCCCCCGGCACGATTTTTGTTTCCGATCAACCTGTCAAATTTAAGCCCATTCCGACACAGTCGAGAAAAATGACGAAATTGCCCCCGGTGCGATTTTTATTTCAGATCAAACTGCCAAATTTCAGCCACTTCCGACACAGTCGAGAAAAATGACGAAATTGCCCCCGGCGCGATTTTTATTCCCGATCAACCTGTCAAATTTGAGCCCATTCCGACACAGTTGAGAAAAATGACGAAATTGCCGCCGCGCGATTTTTATTTCCGATCAAACTGTCAAATTTCAGCCGATTCTGACACAGTCGAGAAAAATCACGAAATTGCCCCCGGCGCGATTTTTGTTTCCGATCAAACGGTCAAATTTGAGCCCATTCCGACACAGTCGAGAAAAATGACGAAATTGCCCCCAGCGCGATTTTTGTTTCCGATCAAACGGTCAAATTTGAGCCCATTCCGACACAGTCGTGAAAAATGACGAAATTGCCCCCAGCGCGATTTTTGTTTCCGATCAAACGGTCAAATTTGAGCCCATTCCGACACAGTCGTGAAAAATGACGAAATTGCCCCCAGCGCGATTTTTGTTTCCGATCAAACTGCCAAATATCAGCCAATTCCGGCACAGTCGAGAAAAATGACGAAATTGACCCACGCGTGATTTTTGTTTCCGATCAACAAGTCAAATTTTAGCCAATTCCGACACAGTCGCGAATAATAACGAAATTACACCCAGCGTGGTTTTTGTAACCGATCAACCAGTCAAATTTTAGCCCATTCCGACACAGTCGTGAAAAATGACGAAATTGCCAGCTGCGCGATTTTTATTTCCGATCAACCTGCCAAATTTCAGCCAATTCCGACACAATCGCGAAAAATGACGAAATTGCCCCCGGTGCGATTTTTATTTCTGATCAACCAGTTGAATTTTGGCCAATTCCGATAAAGTCAAGAAAAATGACGAAATTTCCCCCGGCGAGATTTTTATTTCAGATCAAACTGCCAAATTTCAGCCAATTCCGACACAGTCGAGAAAAATGACGAAATTGCCCCCGGCGCGATTTTTGTTTCCGATCAACCAGTCAAATTTTAGCCAATTCCGACACAGTCGCGAAAAATGGCGAAATTACACCCGGCGCTATTTTTGTTCACGATCAACCTGTCAAATTTGAGGCCATTCCGACACAGTCGAGAAAAATGACGAAATTGCCGCCGGTGAGATTTTTATTTTTGATCAAACCGCCAAATTTCTGCCAATTCCGACACAGTCGAGAAAAATGACGAAATTGCCCTCGGCGCGATTTTTGCTCCCGATAAACCTGCCAAATTTCAGTCAATTCTGACACAGTCGAGAAAAATGACGAAATTGCCCTCGGCGCTGTTTTTGCTCCCGATAAACCTGTCAAATTTTATCCAATTCCGAGACAGTCGAGAAAATTGACGAAATTTTCGCCGGCGCGATTTTTATTTCCGATCAAACTGCCAAATTTCAGCCAATT